>NC_061808.1:1387500-1397500 GCF_021462225.1 Girardinichthys multiradiatus
GGTATGGTATGTTATGGTATGGTATGGTATGGTATGTTATGTTATGGTATGCTATGGTATGGTATGGTATGCTATGCTATGGTATGGTATGTTATGGTATGGTATGGTATGGTATGTTATGTTATGGTATGCTATGGTATGGTATGGTATGCTATGCTATGGTATGGTATGTTATGGTATGGTATGGTATGCTATGGTATGGTATGGTATGGTATGGTATGCTATGGTATGGTATGCTATGGTATGGTATGGTATGGTAGGGTATGGTATGCTAGGGTAGGGTATGGTATGTTATGGTATGCTATGGTATGGTATGGTATGCTATGCTATGGTATGGTATGTTATGGTATGGTATGCTATGGTATGGTATGGTATGCTATGCTATGCTATGGTATGGTATGGTATGGTATGGTATGCTATGGTATGGTATGGTATGGTATGGTATGGTATGGTATGGTATGGTATGCTAGGGTATGCATACCATATGGTATGCTAGGGTATGGTATGCTATGGTAAATAAAACCTGACTTGACAGTGAGCCATATTCTGATGTCTGCTTCCAGCAGGATAATGCTCCATGTCACACAGCACCATATAAACTGGGTTCTGGAACAAGAGGAGTATTGTCTTCTAAAGATCTACTTCTATCCCCGTGCTTCCTGCCGAATTTCAGTCTGTCCTTAGTGGTTTCCTTTGAAAGAAGTGATTTATTTGGTGGCCTTTTGTCCAAATGTCTTCTTCTAACTGTGTAGCCACCTGCTACTAACTTTGAGGAAGCTCTGCGCTGATGGTAACATGTTTCTGCAGTGTCCTCTTTAGGAGGAGACAGCCCTGGAGCTTGTTGGACCCTGTTAGATGTCCTGAAGCACCAAGTTTGAAGTTCTTGATGAACCAGAAAACTGTGCTTTCAGCTGCTGCATTCTCAGCTGTGTCCTGCATGTGAGGCTGATGTAAAGTTTTGAGGGCTGTCGCTTTCACTTGACCCTTACATGTGTTGCTAAAACTCAAAGAAAATAATTTCAAGCCCACCTGCTCAGTTTTACCAACCTGCAGACTCTCAACACCCCTCTAAGGCCCCATGGTCCAAACATGACATTTTTCACAAAGGAAACCCGTTTCAGGTTCTCTCCCAGCCTATGGCAGCATGCAGGATAATAAACAATATATAATATAAAGATTGAACAATACGTTTGGTGTTTAGGGTCAGGGGTCAGGGTTAGGAGTGGCTTTAGGGGTTGGGGTATGATTTACTTCAACAGCAAAAGATGGTGAAACTGTAAAAGGCACCTCTTTGTCGCAGGTATACATCCTGGTATATTCTGCTGGTCCACATTTTTGAATCAAAGCAGTTATCTCTGAAGCTGTTTGCAGTTTCTGGAAATGAAACCAGTGCCTGAAACAGATACTTTTCTTCTGGGAAACCTTTAGGATCCTCCAGTTGCTCTTCAGCAGCTCATTTCAACCCTGCAGCTCATCTGAAAATCACTTACCAAACAAATTCAGGCATTCAGTAGAAAACTGTGGGTGAAAACACTTGAATCCTCCTCCTGAGGAAGATTGATGATTCTTCACTCCTGCATTAAGCCATTAGTAAAACCGGACCAATCTAGTGAGAAACACTTATCATCTCCTTGCTGGAACAATGATATATTTCTTGCAGAAAACCAACAGGATGTTGTGCAAATAAAGGTTTTTGGATCACAGCTGACGGGACAGGAAGCTCAAGTTTGATATGTTTTGGTGGGAGTGAAACTATCAGCTGGTCTCCAGATGTTTCCATGAACTTTCTGAACTGCTTGCTTCTGTTTAACCCCAAACCATAAACACAGAAATCCTTTGAACAAATGAAACAATCAGAGCTGCGTTCAGGTTTTAGGCTGAACTGCAGTTGTTTTCTGAGCAGGTTTCCTGGGTTCTGCAAGAACCAACCTGCTCATTAAAGTCTGCTCTCTCTGATTTACTGTCTCTGTGTGCAGACAGGATATTTAAATCTTCTCTGAGTAACATTTTACAAGAGTCTCACAGTCCCACATTAGAGGACAGCTTGGAGCTCATTCTGCTGATTGCAGTAAACTGATTTATGGAGGTGCTGCTCATCGAAAGGGAGATCATACATTGCTGTGCAAATAGCTTCATTAAAGGAAAAGCATGTATCACTGAGAGGAAAACACTGAACAACTCCATGATCTCTGATGGGGTTTCCTTTCTCAGCTGAAGCAAAAAGCTGCTCTTTCTTCCTCTCTGATTCAGATTTTCCAGCTGTTGTTGAGGCTTTCCTGTCTCCACCCAGCTGCACCGTGACGTAACGGGCAGAACGAGAACCGAACCTCGTGAATCTCCTTCTGATGAAGTTTTTATCCTCATCAGTTTGCTTTGTTCCGGTTAAAGGTTCAAGTTTCCATGCTGTCTGAGACCGAGGAGCACATCAAATTTAAAGGCAGGGAGATTTTCACGATTAGAAGAATGTAAACCTCCCTGCGGTCCTCCTCTTTCTCTATTCTGTTGATTTCCCAACATGTTCTGTTCCTGGAGGGAAACACATATGTGGTTATATTGGCCACAGAGGCAAGGCAAGTTTGTGCAGCACCACCCATAAGCATGACTTTTGTCTTCTCTGCATTTAGTTGGAGGATATTCTGACCCGTTTTCTCAAGGACGTTACAAACACATGACCCAATAGTCATGACTCGGTTTGTCACCAGTACACACAGTAAGGCTTGTGGTAGTACTTAGTAATCTAAGCTAGTGATCACGTAGACTGAATACAAATGGGTGAAGAATGGAGCTTTGGGGAACTCCATGTGTGATTTCTGTTCAGATCATATTCTGTTAAATCTCTAAATGACATAAAACAATCCCAGTTTACCAAGTAAGATATGCACCAGTTCAGCACACTGACGGGCTTTTTAACGAGGTTCGGTCAGAGGGGGAGGAGCAGGGAGGAGATTCCGTGCAGCCTGTAAGCAGGAGCAGATCTCCTCCTGCAGACCTTTTACGCACAGCGCACAAATGGATCAAATCTACCTCTTCTTCATCCTCCTGTTCGGATCATCGGTACCGTCCGCGGCAGATTGGAAACTGGTTCTGCTCCACACCAACGACGTGCACGCCCGGGTGGAGGAGACCAGCGTGCACTCCGCCAAATGCAGCAGCAGGAGCGGCGGGGAGTGTTTCGGCGGGGTTGCGCGGAGAGCCACGATGATCAAACGCATCCGGGACCAGGAGAGTAACGTGCTGCTGCTGGACGCAGGAGACCAGTTCCAAGGGACGGTCTGGTTCAACTTCTACAAGGGAGCCGAAGCTGCATACTTCATGAACAAACTGGGATATGATGCCATGGTAGGACACGGTTCATTACCTTAAATCATCCAGTTAGAAGATCAGTGATGTTCAGATGCTGCGCCACCTGCAGCGAAGCCTCGCTAAAGTATGTACACCCCATGAACTTTAGAAAGTTTCTCCCATTTTGTCCCATTCCAATGGATTTTACTGTGATTTCGGAAGATAGACCAACTCCATGCAAAGCAAACCTGTGACGTGGAAGGAAAATGATTGATTGTTTTTACTAATGAAAATCTGAAAAGTGTGGAGTGTATTTGTATTCAGTCCCCCTGAGTCAGAACTTTGTAGGACCTCCTCTGGCTGCAGGACTTCTGGGGTTTGTCTCTAGTAGCTTTGAACATCTACACTCTGCTTCCTCTTTGCAAGTCAGATTGGATGGAGAACATCTGGGAACATCAAATTTTCAAGTTTTGCCACAGATTCTCAGTTGGCCTTTGACTAGGCCATGGTAACAGATGAATCTGCTTTGATCTAAACCATCCATAGTATCTCTGCCTCTATGTTCAGGGTGGTTGTCCTGCTGGAAGGTGAACCTCCACCCCAGTCTCAGGTCTTCTCCAGCCTCCAACAGGTTTTCTGCTGTTTATTCATCTTGTCAGTTTGTGGTATTTTCATCAGCTGATTTCTTACAGTTGTTTGGTTTGTTGGTTTTAGAACTACAGATCGGAGTAAAATAAGAGGGTTTTTCCTGGTGTTTTAGAAACAAGCCTCAAAGCCTAGAGAACTGGGCTCAGATATCACAGTTAAGATAAGTGATGAAAGCATCTGATATCAGTAACTCAGTGTTAATCAGTAACATTGGAATTAGGCAGCGGAGCAGCTGAAAGCCAGCGAGGGGCGGAGAAGCTTCTACAGCCAGATGTCTGTAGAAGGCTGCAGTGAATCTGCTGGTTCAGATCTAAACACCTGCACTTGTTTCAACTTGTTTCACTGAAGCTCTTCAGAGATAAAACATCACCCCTGATCAGAAAAGAAAAATAGCCACATTAGCAACTTGAACTTATCAGGCATGTTCAGTTCAGGAGTTTTCACCACAGATAATCAACTGAGTCGTTTAAGAGACCCAGGGTCAGAACCAGAACTCTGTAAAATATTCATTCATGAAGAAGAAGGTGCTCTGATCAAAGGAGACCACACCTGAACCTGTTGCCCCATACAAAACACTAAGTGGAAACTAACACCCTGAACTCCATAGTAAAATTTAGTGGTGGCAGTATCATGCAGTGAGAACGGGAAGCTGGTCAGGTGATGAGAAGATGGATGGAGCTAAATCCAGGACAATCCTGGAAGAAAACCTGTTAGAGGCTGGAGAAGACCTGAGGCTGGGGTGGAGGTTCATCTTCCAGGAGGACAACAACCTTAAACATACAGCCAGAGATACAATGGATGCTTTAGATCTAAGACGATTCATGTGTTAGAATGGCCTAGTCAAAGTCCAGACCTAAATCCAACTGAAAATCTGTGACAAGACTTGAAATTTGGTGTTCACAGATGTTCTCCATCCAATCTGACTGAGCATGAGCTGTTTTACAAAGAAGATTGAGCAGAACTGTCTGTAGATGTTCAAAGCTGGAAGAGACAAACCCCAGAAGGCGTGAAGATGGACCTGCAGCCAGAGATGATTCTACAAAGTTATGACTCAGGGGGCCTGAATACAAATGCACACCACATTTTTCAGATTTTTATGGTAAAAAATGTTAAAACTTTCCTTCGGCTTCACAGAAGATGACTGTGGTGGACCAGACTTAAGCAAGGACAAAAGGTGTTCAAAAATTGGAAAAACTTCAATTTAATACTGTCAAAAATAGTTAACAAAAGGTAAACTTCAATACAAAAATAACTCAGATAATAAATGACATGAGTTTGGGCCCAACCCAGCTGAGGTCAATTGAACAGCAACAAAACTCAAACAAAACTGATCTCCAGACCAAAAAACAAAGACTACTTAAAAGGGGTGGAATAACCTAGACTCAAATGGGGAAGGCACAACATAAGAACAAATGAGAAAAATACATACAAACTAATTAACAAACATAAATGACACAAATTCATCTTTAACTTAACACAAATAAGTGAATACTAAAGTGACAAAATAACTAACAACTTTAACAAGTTAAGAAGTTAAGTCCCCCCCTCAGTCTTTTGGAATAATGGTATCTTCCTGGCTTCCACCTCCAGCTGGTCTGCATTTGCAGAACCTCAAAGATAAAAAAACAAGTATAAGTAAACCATTCAGACAAATCTTGAAGTGTGCACCCATTAGAAAATATCTGTCTAAATAAAATAACTTAAACTGATGTATAGTGTCATCTGAAACTAATAAATGTAAAACAATGAAACAATACTAACACTTTGTGGTGGTGGTAGAAGCATCCACCACACACTCCCCCTCCTCTGAAGGCTCACCGACACAGCGGGACAGGTAGTCAGCAGTAATATTCTGCTTGCCAGGGATGTAATGCACCTCAAACTTGTAGGGTTGCATTGCCAGGTACCAGCGAGTTATTCGACTATTGGTGTCCTTCATCCTCTCCAGCCATTTTAAGGCTTTGTGATCAGTTTCCAGTACAAAATGTCTTCCCAGAAGATAATATCGAAGTGAATCCAGAGCCCATTTTATAGCCAGGCATTCCTTCTCAATAGTGGAATAACGGGTTTCTCTGGGAAAAAGCTTTCGGCTGATGAAGGCGATTGGATGGCGGTCATTTGGGGGGCCCTGCAACAACACAGCACCAAGACCTTTATCTGAAGCATCAGTTTGTAAAACAAACTCCTGCTGGAAATCAGGGCAATGGAGCACAGGATCTCGGCTTAGGGCCTGCTGAATGTCTTTAAATGCCGACTTAGCTTCATCAGACCACCGTAGAACGTTTGGGCCGCAAAGACTGGTCATGTCTGTAAGAAGAGAAGCTCTGGCAGAGTAATTGGGAATAAATCTGTGGTACCAACCAGACATACCCAATAAGGATTTATGTTGTTTCCTTGTCTGTGGAAGGGGGCAATACTGGATGGCTTCAATTTTTTGAATTTGTGGCTTCACCAGTCCTCCTCCAATAACAAAACCCAGGTACTCAGTCTCCCTCTTTGCAATGGCACACTTTGCTGGATTCACTGTTAATCCTGCTTTCTGTAGACACTCAAAGACCACTTTTAGGTGTTGCAAGTGTTCATCCCAACAGTTACTGTAAACAATGATGTCATCCAGATATGCAGAGGCAAAATGTGAGAGCCCATCAAGTACCTTATCCATTAGGCGCTGGAATGTGGCAGGAGCCCCATGAAGTCCAAACGGCATCACTCTAAAGTGATAAAGGCCCCATGGTGTTCTAAAAGCTGTCATCTCTCTAGACCTAGAGGAGAGTGGTACTTGCCAATAGCCTTTGGAAAGGTCGATTGTGGTGAGGTATTTTGCTTTACCAAGTTTCTCAATCAAATCATCGATACGAGGAGTTGGATAGGAATCAAACTTTGATACTGAATTGAGGTAGCGGAAGTCAATGCAAAACCTAATTGTTCCATCCTTTTTAGGGACGAGGACAATTGGATTGCACCACTCGCTCTGCGACGCCTCAACAATTCCAAGAGAAAGCATTATCTCAATTTCCTTTTTGAGTGGTTCCAGAAGTCTTTCAGGGATGCGATAGCTCATTCGTTTTGGAACTGCGTCTTCTTTTAAGGCAACATCATGCATTATCACATCAGTATAACCTGGATTCTTCTGGAACACATTTAATGGACAGACAGCCCTCACCTCCAACTGCTGTTCCCTGGACAGATGATCCAAACTGGGCTGAGAGGGTGATGGAACAGGAAAATATTGCTCCTCAAGTTCCTCATCCCCTGTACTCTGGATGTAAAAAGAAGCAGATTTCTCTGGGTCCCGGGACACCCACTCTTTAAGCAGGTTCACATGGAGAATCCGAGTGGAGTGGCTTTGACCTGGAACAGAGACTTTATATGTTGTTGGTCCCAATTTCCCCATTACCTCATAAGGCCCTTGCCACTTGGCAAGCAACTGGCTATCCTCTGAAGGCAGCATAACAAGCACTTTTTGACCCAGTTTGAACCCCCTCTCCCGTGCTGCAGTGTCATACCAGGTCTTCTGTTTACGCTGAGGTCTTCATGTGCTCCTGGGCCAATGTTGTCATCTTCTCCAGCTTCTCCCTCATCTGGAGCACATAAGATACAACATTTAGAGAATCTTTGCTAGTTTGTTTCCCCTCCCACAGTTCCTTTAGAACTGTCAAGGGTCCCCTCACTTCATAACCAAATACTAATTCAAATGGGGAAAACCCAGTAGAAGCCTGAGGAACTTCTCGGTATGCAAACAGAATATATGGAAGCCATTTGTCCCAGTCAGAGCCAGTTTCATTCACAAATTTCCTTAGCATTTGTTTAAGGGTTTGATTAAACCTTTCAGTGAGTCCATCAGTTTGTGGATGATAAGGTGTTGTTCTCAGTCCTTTAATCCCTAGCAACTGATACACATCTTTAAGCAATTTTGACATAAAATTGGTGCCCTGGTCAGTGAGTATTTCCTGAGGAATGCCAACTCTGGAAAAAAATTGCACCAAACAGAAAGCAACATTCTTTGCTTTGACAACTTTTAGGGGGAACACTTCTGGATATTTAGTTGTGTAATCCACAATCACCAGCATAAACCGATTTCCAGCTTTACTCCTTTCCACTGGTCCCACTATGTCCATGCCCAGGCATTGAAATGGTGTACCCAGAACTGGAAGAGGTTGGAGAGGAGCTTTATTGGGCAGCCTGGCTGATGTAACTTGACATTCTGGACAGCTCCTACAAAACTGCACAACATCTCTACGCAAGCCAGGCCAATAGAAACAGCGCTTTATACGGGCTAAGGTCTTATGGTTCCCCAGGTGGCCAGCCCAGGGAATAGAATAGCCCAACTTCAAAACAGTTTCTCTCACTGCTCTAGGAACCACAAGCTGTTTAATTGGTCCATTTTGCCTGTAGAGAATGTCATTCTGAATGACAAAATCCTTTTTGTTAACTTTTGCCTCTTTAAAATACTTCACAAGATTTGAATCCTGGTGCTGCAGCTCCAATATATTACCAGGAATTTTAAACTCTTGGAGTACCTCAGGCTGTGGGGTGTCAGGAGGAACTACCACCGTCCCTTGAAACATTTCCTTCCTCCGCAGGCCTTTGGACTTCCTGACTTTTATTTTTTCTGTGGAAAATTCCACATTGTGAAATGGCAAGGTACTAAGATCTGAAACAATTTCCTCAGGCTGCTTTGCTTGAGCCCGAGTTAGAGCGTCATTACACTGAGGAGGGTGTAACAGGTCGATAAGCACTGGTAGGTCACTGCCGAGGATTACTGGAAATGGCAAGTTATCTACTACCCCAACATTAAGCAGGTAAGTTTATCCCTTTATGGTCACATTGACATCTGCTGTTGGATACTTCCTTTCATTACCATTGATACAGTAGATTGGGACGGTCTCACTGGTGCAAACAGACTGAGGTGGAACATACCTTTGCTGGACCAAGGTCTGTGTACTCCCTGTATCAATCAGTGCTTTCAGTGTCTGACCATTGAGCTTCACATACATCTCCATTAATGGCTGCGTTGATCCAGCATTTTGAGTCTCTTCCCTTGGCACAAAACACATCTGGGACAATTTAACAGCATTTTGAGGGCACATTGGTTTGGTGTGACCCTCCTGTCCACATAAGTAACAGACAGGCTTCTGCCCCTGAAATTTGGTGTCAAATCTTTTCACAGGGGTCTTACCCACAACTGAAACCTGTTGGGCTGATGATTGCTTGCAGCCATCCTTTTTCCAGCTTTGGAAAGCCCAAGACAGGTTCCTCCTCCTAGCAGCCACAAACACGTCAGCCAGTTCAGCAGCCTTCTTTGCAGTCTTTGGATTATGTTCCTTTATTCACACCTATAGCTCTGATGACAACATTCTTAAATACTGCTCAAGAATAATTATTTCATTGATTTGTTCCAGTGTTTTACCATTAGGTTGCACCCATTTACTATAAAGCTCCTTCAGCCTTATGTAGAGCTCTTTTGGAGTTTCTTCAGGCTCTACCTGAAGCGAGCGAAATCTTTGCCTATAGGTTTCACTGTTAATCTCATACTTCTGCAAAATAGCTAGTTTAACTTGGTCATAGATCATAGACAAATCAACATCCATATGCACAAAGGCACTTCTAGCCTTGCCTGTTAGCAGAGGTATTAAGTGAAAAGCCCAGTCAGTTCTCAGCCACCTGCAGGCAGAAGCCATTCTTTCAAAAGTAATGAGAAAGTGTTCAATGTCATCCTCTTCACTAAGGTTTTGTAATTTAGGTGCCGGAGAATGTGCATAGAGAAGGTCACCTGATAGACTGTGTTGCGGGGAAGCTGCTAGTCTAGGATCTGGTGGTTGTGTAGGCCGCACTGGGGAAGTGGTCAAAGATTGAATCTCACTTTTAAACCAGCTGAACTGTTTTTCCAGTTCCTCAAATTTCTGTTCTTGCTTAGCAGCTTCTCTGGTCCAGTAGTCCTCCTTGGCCTTCTGTTGTCCTAGATGGGCTCTGAGAAGACTAGCCAAATCTGAAAGTGTCGGTTCACTCCCCTTCTCTTCCATGTCAAACACTCCACCAACAGCTCCACCTTCCTCAACAGCATCTCTTT